>NC_057804.1:325918664-325931286 GCF_018294505.1 Triticum aestivum | reverse complement strand
CTATCCATGCCTCTCTCGAATACGTACTACATACACATACCTCTCTAGGCCCTGCCAAATACATCAACTACACATTCAAACATGTTACATCACGTACCCCATTGATCTAAAAAGCTCTCTCTTCACGTTTATTTCACATACACCATTCCTTTTGTATGAACATTAATTTGCATTACATGGTGCCCCCAATGATATTTATTCCACGCTGTGAATTTTTATATTTTTATACTATATATAAAGTTAGTCATAATAAAGATAAACAAAGAGCATCTCTCTCACCATCGCATACACCCCTCTACGCCCCTTTCACGTACACACACAAACTATCTCCAGGTCCTCTAGAAGTACGCCCCCAGCACATTCACGCATGTTTGATCTTTCT
The DNA here is from genome assembly GCF_018294505.1 of Triticum aestivum. Lineage (NCBI taxonomy): Eukaryota > Viridiplantae > Streptophyta > Magnoliopsida > Poales > Poaceae > Triticum > Triticum aestivum. The sequence continues at coordinate 325,930,904 of NC_057804.1, read as the reverse complement.
CTCGCGATATATAGTGTCGATCATTGTGTTTGAAGAGAAATCACGATATGTACATTGGACTTCAGAATCCACTCATTACGGTCAGCATTTATGTTTTGTGGTTACTATACAGTCATGGGCTCACCGTATAGCTTTGTATTTGCTCAAGACACTACTAGTTGACCAGTTAAACGCTCCACGTGGCACCTCTAGTGTTGCATCACATTATCTCACTATCATTGGGCCCACCATCAGCGTGTATAAGAATGAAAACAAACGATAAAAAAATATTGGACGGTAGTTCGAAGTCATGACTGCGGGCATACTGGACAAGGTGGCCTTGTATTGGTATGTTGAGCCATATGTTTTAACACACATGAGCTAGTGTGGTGATTATACACAGACGCACGCATGCACACAAACTGCATGCACACAACACTCACACGAACACACGTAGCCACGCACGCATGCAACACTCACATCTACATAGACAGCCATGCATGCACGCAACACACACACGCATGCATGCACACACCACACGACCAACACACACTCTCACGCTAAAATGCTCAAACTACACATGTATGCACACACATCAGGCCCTGACAAACACATACACAACCAGGTGGTTCCCACGCACAGGTTGGAGTCTTGTCGCGCCTGCATAAATTTGTGTTTATCTGACCTTTTTCCTATGCAAACTGATAGGTGGGACCCAAAAGGAACATGGTCAATTTAACTAGTCAACATAGTGCCACGCAGACTATTTGGCCGGTCAACAGAGGACAATCCGATGTTGAACGGTGAGCAAGTAACCGTATAATCACCGCAAAACATATATAGTGACCATAATGAGCGTATTCTGAAGTCCGATGACCGTATTATGCTTTTCGCTTGAAATACACTTACCGCCCGTGTATTTATCTCTTCTGTCGCTCTCTCTATGGAGTCGAGTAGGCGAACGTGCCAGTGCCTAAATTGGCGCACGCCACCCCATTATTACTGTAGTTGTTTTATAAGAGCGAACAAGCATTCACATCTACTATACAAAATGTAGATATGAGTTACAAATGCTATGAAGACGAATACAAATATTTGAATCCACTTTATGCCCAATTTCCGTGTGTAGGCCCTCCAAAAGTACATCTCTACACGTTCTCGCATGTTACATCTAACAACTATGCAATTCAACAATACTACTACACTCTAACCCAATAAATCATATGTGTTTTTAGTTTCACTAGATCTCATATTGTTACTTAACTATATAGTTTCCATACATTAAAATTGCTTTTGAAATGTATGGCTACTATCATCTACCGCGCTGGAAAAATATTGCCTGTTTAATCGGGTTTATACTGATGGATCATGCGAAAAAACAAAACTATAGTAGTACTACAGTACAAGTAGCGGTTCACTTGGCCACCGTGTTGTGTACCCCTCTATCGTAAGAGTGGAGCACTTGCTTTCATAAACATTCTAGTCCCTTTCGCCGACCTGTGGGACATCAAGTAACCGGGTCCACGTGCCATAACGAAATAATAGTGCAGAGCAGCAGGGGTGAAGCACCCTAGTCATGGAGTCGGCGTAGTAATGAGCAATGAGGCGTCAAATCACAAAGCTGCACCTTTCCCACAGTTAAGTTGGAGGGACGAAATAATAATGCTAAAAAAAGAAGTTGGAGGGATGAAGCAACCATCATTTCACTCGTTGTTGAATCCACTTCTCCCTCATCTTATTCAAGTTAACCAGGTGTTGCTTCTGCCGTTGTTCTGCCTCATGTGGGACGCGGATTGGCTTGGTAAAGCACTGACACGTCGGACCGCATGTTAGCACACCACCAGGCCAACTTCCTCCAAAAATAAGAAACCTCCCCCGCCATCACGCGACAAAATCACCTCCTTTTTAGTAATCTTGATACTATAATTTTTTAGATCAATATAATCGAGATTTGTATAGGTAACACACAGGAGCAAAACCAAGTGGTATGGTTAAGGGCATCCACAATGTGTAGCAAAATGTGAAAATAGCTTTTGGCATCGAGGGGAACCATCGTGGATGGTGCTGCTAAAGCCAAAAAGATGGAACAAAAGCTCCCTAATTGATTGATTGAAGGAATAGAAAAATGCAACCTCTCTCCTCTTTCTCCCGTGCTTGGACACATGTATAGTATAGAGCATGTCTACTCCCATGTCCCTTCTATCACAAATCACAAAGCAGTGAGGCGTCAAATCACAAAGCACGGATGAAGGAACCATCATTTCTCTCTTCGCTGACTCTGCTTCTCCACTGTCTTCTTCGAGAAACCACCTTACCGCATTAAGCTAGACGGATGACGCTATTGTGTAGTACTAGTACATTTACGCGTCCTTTGGTTCAACGGACTTCTTGAATGCAAATAAGGCGGTTGTCTCGGCTTGCAGGCGGCACTTGCGACCGACTTACGGTGGTCTCCCTCAATGGTGTTCTCTGTCGAGCGCACTTCGCCAAACCACAATGTTAGAGATATCGTCGATGTCACCGCAATGGGGAAGGAAGTCAAATAGTTACTACCTCCATTTTTTTGTACACAAGGCCACGAACACTAATCGAGGCAAACTTGATGGGGTTTGCCTCGTACTAGCAACCAAGGACATTAATATACCCTTGCAAGCATGCAGAAGTGAGAAGGTTGGTTTGCATGGCGCTGCATTAATCAAGCGATGAGGAGTGAGATGGTTAGCTCTTTGGGCGTTGGAGAAAAAAATACGCATTAATTGACACATCAAACGAGGATTTGTATCGACCAATCCCGCGAGAAAAACCCAGCCTTTCTTTTTAACAGAAGTAGTACTCCTACGTACATACCTGTATCTTGTTTGGGTCTATGCCTTGCATTGCCATACTTCGCCACACATTTTTTGCCAAGCTTGCCTAAAGTTTTCAAAATGAAAAGGAGGTACACTTGTGCATGGCTATCACGGTCGCCCTGCTTCCTCACACAGTCGCTCCTGCACGCCGCAAACCCAACCAAGGGAATGCACCCTCACTGACACATGCTACTGCATGTGATCAAACCAAACTCAGCCATCCTACCGCTGACACATAATTTTCATTCATACAATATGTTTATCCAACTGCATGTTGGGGAAGATCCATATGACCCGTGCGGTGATCTGTTGGGGAAGAAGAAGAGATGAGGAAGAAGGGTTAGGAGAGGTAGGATATTCATCCAACCGCCTGTAATGGTTGACTGACATAAATGATGCAAGTCAGACAACTTGCATAAATATATGTTTTTACACAGCAAAAGATCCCTAAAACCAACAACATAAAGAAAAACTATCAGTGCTCACAGAACAAGACAGCCTCGTCGTCTTTGGCTGCCGGCATGAACCCGCCGTAGTTGTCGACGTTTGTCTCCGCACCATGGTTGTCCTCGGCCTCCAGCTACTCATTCACGCGGAGCGTGTGGGCGCTTTGCACGGATGCAAGCACCGCCCGGTTCAAGTCCAGGACATCCAGTTCTTCCTGCAGGAGGGCCTCGATGGTAGTGGCATCCGCACGCTCTGACTCCAGCTAAGCCTCTGCTGCCCGGTTGAAGTCCAGGATGTCTGGTTCCGCCTGCAAGAGGGCCTCGATGGCAATGACATCCGCGCTCTCCGCGTCAATTTGAGCCTCCGTCGCCCAGTTCACAGCCACGACATCCGGTTCCGCCTACAGGAGGGCCTCGATGGCAGTGGCATCCGCGCGCTCCGTGTTGAGTTGAGCCTCCACATCCCTGTCCTCCTTTAGTATCGCCAGGTTGAACTGCTGGTCCGCCTACACCATGGGGGACCGAGACGTCGGCACGAAGTCGACGTCCATCGTCTCATGCACATCGAGGGCCTTCTGCGCCTCGACCTCCATCATGAACATTGGACCGGCTTCCTCCTCCTCGTAGCTTGGCTCCGGAGAACTCGGGGATTAGCCCGCCGCAAAGCGATCTTGGGAACGGAGGTTTGTGGCACCGACCGCCGCCGTGATTTCTACGTGGCACTCTGATGTTAGCATCTTGTAGTACATGATCTTGCGGCGCACCATGGCTTTGCGGCGAACTAGGGGATGCTTGATGTGGGCTAGGGGATCGAAAGGTGGGGGAATGGGCTTGAGAGGAGGTGTGGTTTTGGGGCAGTGGCTGGCGTACGCTGAGCAGAGAAGGTTCTGGTATGAATAGTGGTTCCGGTGATGACCGATCAATCGATTTTGACTGTACATCGCTCTTATCGCGTTCCCATTGCACCCTGACACGCTGGACGCTCCATGTCACTCACCGGATGGAACATGCTTCGTCTTGCGTTTTCCCTCGCTCGTGGGACCGCAGTTGAGAGCAAACCGACGTCCCGCCCCCTCCCAGCCCGTGTCATTTATACTACTACTACTACCTCTGTCCTGGTTTATTGGTCTCCATTGTAATCTGTGCCAAAGTTTGACCATAAATTTAACTAACAAAATACTCATGTATGTCAGAAAAAAATATCATTAAAAATTATATTCAAATACGAATCCAACGATATAATTTTATTAACATGCACTAACATTTCATCAGTTAAATGATTGGTAAAAAATTAGCAAAAATAACAAAGAGGACTATTAAACGAGGACGGAGGTAGTAGAAGAGAGAGAGGTCAGCCTAGTGTTATTAGTACTCCCTCCGTTTTATGCAGAGTAAATAAAAACAGAGGGAGTATACTACTAGTACTATTGGACGTGAAGCTTAAAAAAGTTACTATTGGACTGGCTATACATGGTGAAATCCTAGTAGGAAGAGCATGTGTGAGAACAAGCACATTCACGTGTTTGAATTTTTTTTGGAAACCATCTATGTTTGAATACAAATCTTGGAGTATGTGTGAATCTAACAATATTGATTGGGCATTGTTGAATGTTAATACTTTTTTCTGTAAGTTTGATCAAAGTGGAGATAGTTTGACTACACATAAAAATTGTATGTAAACTAGAAAGGATCAGAGAGAGTATATTGTACGTTCAAAAGCGAAACGGACATTGAATACCCTTTATATACATTTTGCTGATGCTACGATCACCGGTTCAAAATTTTGAATCAACCTTAGGTATCACACATGCACCCACTCGTTCTCTCTCGGTTTCATCTCGGGGTCCAGAGACCGATTGAAAGAGGACTAGGGTGGGTACATTATGTTCGTTTCGCTTTTGAACGTACAATATACTCCATCCGATCCCCACAGACCCCCGGGTCATTTCTATGATAGGAACACACAAAACATTTATCTCCTTGCACGACACGCACGTGATCTCTCACAACAATCGATGTCATGAAGATACGTTGGGGCACGAACCAAATGGGAAGTCAAAACTATGATGGGAAGTGACACGTAGTGGAGGCAAACTGAATCTTTAAACGGACCGTTTCTATGTATGCATGTCGGACAAATTACAACATTGGAAATACAAGCATGGTCTAGGCCCATATGCGAATGATACTCGGCGAATGTTCCAATGAGGCATGCAGGAGGATGGACTCGACCGGAGGGTTGCATGATCGATGGAGAAGAGGGTTGGAGAGGAATGAGAAATAAGCAACGCCACATGATTATACTTGAACGGCTCAAATAAATTATGAGATGTCTCGTTTTCCCTTCCGTCTAGGTCAGAGAGTAAGATACTCCCTCCGTTTTTATTTACTCTGCATATTAGGTTTGACTGAAGCCAAACTTCATAAAATTTGACCAAATTCATAGAGAAAATATGAACATTTACAATAGCAAATCTATATGATGTGAAAGTATATTCAATAATGAATCTAATGTTATTGATTTGTTATTGTATATGTTATTATTTCTGTCTATAAAATTTGTCAAAGTTTACAAAGTTTGACTTTGAGAAAAGCTAAAATGTGGAGTAAATAAAAGCAGAGGGAGTATGCATGGACTAGTATAGTTACTATTGCCGGAACATGGTAAGTTGGACCCTTAAATGCGGGCACGGACCAGGCACACCTCAATTATTCCTTCAAACAGTCGGACACCTACATTAGCACACAATCCGACTACTTAACCAAGTGTTACACTTCACTAGTTGAAAAGGAAAAGGGTGGTACCGTACCCAAAACAACCACACTTGGGGCTAGGCTAACAACTTGGTACTGTACCACATTTGAACCAGGGCACAAGAACCACCTGTTTTGCGCCTAATGTGCAACACGGAGCACTGACGCTCAAATTTGGCTAGGAAAACAGGGAAACCAACCTATGGAGCACACATGTTGGGACGACGTGGCGCAGACTAGTCCAATGGAGGAGCTGCCCCATGACCTCCTCGCCACCGGCAACCATTCATGTGGGTCTGGGGGCCAGCAACGTGGTGCAGCTCCCGCACCGCCTCTGGACATGGCGACCATGGTGAGCGACACGGTCATCATCGGTGGACATAGTCGACATCAGGGTGCCAAGGGTGGTGTTAGCATTGTGGCATGACTAGCAGATCAACACCCGACTCATGGAGGATGCACATGGCGCCGAAGTGCGCGCGCCTCGCGACGCGTCCGCGGAGTGTTGTAGCGCGGCCAACTGCATCCCCAGGACCTGAGTCCATGGAGGATCATCTTGCTTTTTCAATGACACTAGCAAGATGCACATGCGTTGCATGGAACATCAAGATGCATTTGTATGAGTAGTTTCTCTTGTGGCAGAAAAGGATGAACAAGGGAAGGCCTTATTTGCAACTGTGGAGAGGGGTATGGGTATCTTTTTGCAAAATTTCCATAGTTTCCTTCCTATCAATAAATCGGATGACCTATATTGCAGGATGGCAGGCACACCATCATCACCAACTCTATTTTTTATAAGAGTAGAAAAGAGATGTGGGGATCGTGTGTGAGCAAAGGGCATCTCCAACGTTGCCACGACCGCAGCTGACTACCCTGGCACATCAAAAACCCTCGTCTCTTGTGTGGTGCGTTCCCAGCCGGCACCAGCTGCCCGCATTCATGTCGTCCGTCTGTATGATGTCATTAAGAGGCTCGGTGCCTGAGGAACCAACTCCGGCGACTTAATGACACACCCGGACGCTTGGCCTCACCGGAATGCGCTACTTAAAGCGGCAACACCTAGCTAAACTCCACACCATAGCGCATCGTCCTGCTACCTGGCACCACATCCGCCATGACCGCGAGCAGGAACGCTCTCTGGGAGAGATTTTTTCAGGGATGAAGCTCGAGGTTGCCGCCCTCGCTCAAGTCACCTCTCACAACGCAATAGCGGTGTAGCCAGATGCGGATGTGACTGCACACGCGGTGGCCACACTGGCGGCCGACCATGGGAGCACCGTCAGCCATGCGTCCTAGTTGCCACTGTCCAACGTTTGGTGGCGCTTGTGGCAGGTGAAGCGATGGATCGTCCAGTCCATCATTATTGACCTCTCGTCCACCGGCACCGCCAAAGTTGGGGCCTCCTCCGAGGATGAGTAGGGCATGGGAGGCAGCAGGGCATGGTGTGCCAACTAGCCGGTCTGTCTCCTCTATTCTACCCTTCCTCGCCGGAGACCGCACCTTCACTTCACGGGTCTTGAACTCCGCCCCCATACATGGAGATGGCAGATGGAGGACGTCGGTCGCCGTTGTAGAATAGGTTTAGGGTCAGGTTTCTTTTATATTTCTATCCTATAAAAGTTCAAAATGTAATTAAAATCTGTCGTGCTTGCATGAATCTCGCCCGGTGTATATTAACTTTCACAATAATAGTAAGATATATTGTAGGAGTATGAAAATATATGGAATGATGATTGATTTTTGTGTGTATAAACTTAGAATGTTTGACCCGAGACAAAGCTAACATGCAAAGTAAATAAACATATAGGGTCTACATACACAATTTATCTTAGGCACTCCGATAGTACAGTCACTACACATTCACGCAAATCTTCCGACATCTATGGGAACCTACGCATGGGTTAACGTAAATTGCCTGTCTCTCTCTCCCCCCTGATTTTCATGGTGGTGGGCCCTTCCCTCCCCCCAATCTCCAATCAAAAGCTCATATGTTCCGCATTATGTTAATTACGTAACTGGGATTATGTAGGTGTAGCATTACTTGTCCTAAATAAACTAAATAGGCAAACCTCCCAGCACATCGCGTGGGAAAAGACTCGACCGCACCATTTCAGTCGGGATTACCGGATTACTAGTAGTAGTATCGATGGATCATGCGAAGCACCAAGTTTTTTTTAGGTGGTGAAGCACCAAGTTTAAAAGGAAAAAAGGCGGTACACTCACAACACACCTATCACAGTCGCATTACACCCCTCACATGGTCGGTCCTGCACACGGCTCACACAAATGGAACACGCTTCAGCTTGCCTATTCACTGACACGTGGGACTACACTTGGAGAAACCGACCATGCGCCAAACTCCCCGGCCACCCGCACGAAAATCCCCCCAAAAACTCCTCAAATCCCGAACTCAACCGCCCTTCGGCCAACTAGACAATAATATTCCCCAAACCCCCAACCTCCTGGCCCCCTCCACTCCATTCGCTCCCCCAAAGATGCCCTCCCCGCCGCGCCGATACGTCGGCTCCGCGGTTCGTCGATGGGATGCACGGCGATCCTCTCGCTCCCACAGTACGCTCTCGTGGACTACCGTCCTCTAGCCGTGCCGCCACTGCTGGCGATGTTCTTGTGGAGACGCATGGCGGTTAGCTTCTCCCACGGTATACACATTCTAGATTGAGGCCCCATGCATGTCGAAGTAGCGGTGAATGTTAGCTGATAGACGCTATTAATCTCACTGTTTGCTGAAGTAGTTTACAGTCAATATGCTCCGCTTAAGAAGCTTCCTTGCCATGTTCTGCACTCAATCTGCTTAGCTGAGATGGCATGCCACGACCGATATCCTAGTCCTTTCGATAAGTAAGAGTGTCAAACCGAACAAGGAGCAGAAGGAAATGAGAAGCGGTTTTCAATAAGGTATTCTCTACAAGCACTGAAATTATCGGTAACAGATAGTTTTGTGATAAGATAATTTGTAACGGGTAACAAGTAACAAGTGTAAACAAGATGCAGCAAGGTGGCCCAATACTTTTTGTAGCAAAGGACAAGCCTGAACAAACTCTTATATAAAGCAAAGTGCTCCCGATGACACATGGGAATTACTGTCCAGCTAGTTTTCATCATGCTCGTATGATTCACGTTCGTTAGTTTGATAATTTGATATGTGGGTGGACCGGTGCTTGGGTACTGCCCTTCCTTGGACAAGCATCCCAGTTATGATTAACCCCTCTCGCAAGCATCTACAACTATGAAAGAAGAATTAAGGTAAACCTAACCATATCATGAAACATATAGATCCAAATCAGGCCCTTACGAATCAACGCATAAACTAGGGTTTAAGCTTCCGTCACTCTAGAAACCCATCATCTACTTATAACTTCCCAATGCCTTCCCCCAGGCCTAAATAATGGTGAAGTGTCATGTAGTGGACGTTCACATAACACCACTAGAGGAGAGACAACATAAATCTCTTCAAAATATCGAACGAATACGAAATTCACATGACTACTTATAACAAGACTTCTCCCGTGTCCTCAGGAACAAATGTAACTACTCACAAATCATATTCATCTTCATAATCAGAGGGGTATTGAATAGCATTAAGGATCTTAACATATGATCTTCCACCGAATAAACCAACTAGCATCGACTACAAGGAGTAATCAACACTACTAGCAACCCACAGGTACCAATATGAGGTTTTGAGACAAAGATCGATACAAGAGATGAACTGGGGTTTGAGAGGAGATGGTGCTGGTGAAGATGTTGATGGAGATTGACCCCCTTTCGATGAGAGGATCTATGGTGATGTCAATGGCAACGATTTCCCCCTCCCAGAGGGATGTTTCCCCGGCAGAACAGCTCTGCCGGAGCTCTAGATTGGTTCCACCAAGGTTCCGCCTCAAGACGGTGGTGCTTCTTCCCGAAAGCTTGCTTCTGATTTTTTTCAAGGAAAAATACACCATATAGCAGAAGATGGGCATCGGGGGCCTATCAGTTGGCCCATGAGGCAGGGGGCGCGCACAGGGTGGTAGGGCGCGCCCTCCATCCTCGTGGCTAGTGGGTGGCTCCCCTCTAGTGCTTTGTTCGCCCAATATTTTTAATATATTCCAAAACTGACTTTCGTGGAGTTTCAAGACTTTTGGAGTTGTGCAGAATAGTCTCTAATATTTGCTCCTTTTCCAGCCCAGAATTCCAGTTGACGGCATTCTCCCTCTTCGTGTAAACCTTAGAAAATAAGAGAGAAAAGGCATAAGTATTGTGACATAATGTGTAGTAATAGGCCATAATGCAATAAATATTGATATAAAAGCATGATACAAAATGGACGTATCATTCCCCACGCCTTCCAGTCTCCTCTGCCTTCCAATCTCCAAGCTCTTAGTGCCCGAAAAGCTTATTTCTTTCTCACCACCACCACCACCTCCTCCGACCATGGCCGGATCCGGTTCCGAAGGCAAGTGGAGGCCTCCTCCGTCACAGAGAAGGAGATAAAGGATGTCCGGAGTGCGGGATACCTCGCCGCCACCATTGCGCATAGGCTCCCACCCAAGGGTTAGATTATTCCCACTCCGGAGCCCAGTGAAAGGGTCGTCTACCTCCCCCATTTCCTTAGAGGGTTAGGTTTTCAACTCCACCCATTCGTCCGTGTCCTTATGTTCTAGTACGGGCTATATTTCTGTGATCTAGCCCCGAACTCCTTCCTCCACATCTCGGCATTCATCGTCGTGTGTGAGGCACTTCTCCGCATCCACCCACATTTCGGCCTGTGGCTAAAGGTCTTGAACGTGAAGCCAAAGGTGGTGGACGGGCGGCACGCGGACTACGGCGGAGCTATGATCAGCAAGTTTCCCAATGCCACGTGGCCCAAGGGGGCCTTCATGGAGACCGTCAGGATCTGGCAACAAGAGTTGTATTATATCACTAAGCCGTGCCACACTAAGTGGGCGGTGATCCCGGAATTCAAATCCGGACCACCCATGAGGCTGGTCTCCTGGACAGTGAAGGGCCACGACTGGGGGTCTCACACAGAGGTGCAGATGCTGCAAATGTGTATCACCAATGTGCTGAGCAAAACGTTGGTGTAACCAACGTAGTGCAGATTATGCTCTTCCGCCGCATCCTCCCCTGCTAGCGCCAGACTTCCCCTATGTGGGAGTTCAATCCGGTGTAGCCATGGACTCTGCAGCATTTCCTCGGCACAACGCACGAGGGAATGTGGAAGCTGCTCTTCACGGCATAGAAGAGCTAGCCAATGGAGGCCAAAGACGTCGGCCTCAATGCCAAGAATCCGGCCACTCTAGTAAGTGTTTAATCTTCCAAAGATATATCTGGTTTATGTATTCGATTAATACGAAACTCATCAGCCCACCTCTTTGCAGGGTAGGACCAAGACGCCGGAGCGGATTAAGGGTCCGGCTCCGTTGCCCGAAGATCCAGTCACTCCCCAGCTAGAGGAGATGCTGGTCCCGATGCCCTATCAGGCACGAAATAAGTAAATAAAGAAGAAGAGCAAGGGGCCCAAGGACGGGCACCATTGCAAAGGCCCTTCGGATGCAGTGTGTAGAGAGACCAAGGCCATCTCCTCTCACGAGGAAGACAAGGACGAATAGGAGGAGGAGGAGGAGGAGGAGGAGAAGTGGAGAGCGACTCCCCATTCAAGACGAGGAGGGGGAAGATGACAGCCTTCAAGAACCTGGAGGGAGTGACACCGAAGAAAGGGAGGGCAGTCCTCTCGGATAATTAGGACTCACAGTCCGAACGCAGCCCGAAGAGGATCCAAAGGGATAAGCCCCTGACCGAAACGTAAGTATCGAAAACTTACTTGTTCAGCTATCGCATAATCTGCCTTTGTTGTATGAATCAAATCTTTTCTTTGCTTTTCAGCCCTCTGCATGAGATCCCAATTCCCTCTTCTTCGGAAGGGAACTCTCTGGCACCTGAAGAGGTGGAGAGCGATGGACCATCGCACGCCTTCTCCCCTCCTGCCATGGAGGAAACCAAGGTCTCATCCCAAAGGGCATCTCCTGGCCGAGGGGGAGCGGATGAGGCCGTCCAGAAGGCGCCCGAGAATAACACCTCGGATGCTATAGAGAGGGGAATGGCTAACCCCGTGACCACTGATGGTGTGGGGCGTCAACAGTCCGGGCCCTTGCCGAACACCGTCCCAGAGACCAATACGGCTCCGGGTTCAGACCAACACCCCCCCCCCC
>NC_057804.1:325894947-325918280 GCF_018294505.1 Triticum aestivum | reverse complement strand
GAGCAGTAGCTCCATCAGTGGACTTTATCAATCTGGAGGCAGATGAAAATCTGTAGGAGGCACTGCAACGTGCTTCCATCTTGGAGGAACACTGCACCTTGATGGGTGCGGTTATGGAAAAGTTTCAGTCCACAAAGAGCAGACTGACCGAAGCCTTCAACAGCCTACTGACGGGCTTAGAGGTATGCAATGTAATACTATTTACAAGTTTTCCGTATATATATATATATATATATATATATATATATATATATACAGACGGTCTATTCTGCACACCACTTCCGCACTGCACGCTAAATGCAAGTGCACTGGATCTTCTTGACGACGAGCACTGCAATATAGACTAGTGAACTTCGCGTCGGAAAAAACTGCACGCAGTGTTTTTCTGGTACTGTTTTTGCTCTAATTTTTTGATTGTTTATCGGAACGAGGCGTATAATATTTCGTTGAAAAGCTATGGATTAGGCGCAACTTCGACATGTTGAACAGTTTTCGAGATTCCACACGGTTTAAGAGCAGTTTTGAAAATGGTGCGGCGGATGACGAGTGGCAGCGAGCGTTTTTCACGTTTTTTTTCTAAACCGCTTGTCGGAATGAAGCAAATGATACGCCATTGGATAGATATCATCGAGGCGCATCTTTTTCATATATAGATCTTTCTCTAATTCGTTACGGTTTAAGAGCAGTTTCAAATTTACTAAATCGTGGAATTCTGTTTTTCAAGTTTTTTTAAATTTTCGGTACTGTTATTGCTCCAGTTTTTGAACCGTTTGTCAAAACGAGGCGTGTGATACGCCGTTGGAAAGCTACGAACGAGGCTCAACTTTCATATGTTGAAATATTTTTGAGTTTTCTTACGGTTTAAAGTTAATTTTGAAAATCGTGCAGCGGACGACGAGTGGCAGCGGCCGTTTTTTGCAAAAAAATTGCAAACCGCTGGTCAGAATAATTCAAACGATATGCCGTTGGAAAGATATCGACGATACGCAACTCTTTCATGTAGAACACTCTCTCTAATTCTTTCCAGTTTAAGAGAAATTTCGAATTTACCGAAATGCGGACACTCTGTTTTTCGCAACACCCAAATCGACGTGGGTACTTCATCCGACTGAAAAACCGCACTGCAACGGACGAAAAACCGCACTGCATCACACGGGTAAGGGAACTGCATGGTTTCTTTTTTGTGGGACGTAAATTTTTTAAGACGAGGAAGAAAACCGCATTGCTTTTAGACTGAAAACCGCACTGCATCAAACGGGTAAGAGAACTGTATGGTTTCTTTTTTGTGGGACGTAAATTTTTGAAGACGAGGAAGAAAACCGCACTGCTTTTAGACTGAAAACCGCACTGCATCATACGGACTAGCGGACTGCATGATTTCTTTTATTTAGACGTAATTTTTCTCAGGCCAGGAAGTGGATAGCGCTTCACATACGGCGTAAGTGAACCACAACACTTCCGAAAGTGAAACGCGGCACTTCCCGAAAGTGAACCTCATGTGGTTTTTTTACCGTTCCCTAACTTTTTTTTTGACTTCACATCGGACATAAGGAACCGCAACACCATTAAAAGTGACTCGCAGCGGTGTCGAAAGTGCACCACATTACATTTTTTTTGAACCACACACGCATCAACCTAAAAATGAAAGTGAAGTGCAGAAGACCTTTTCTTTTTTCCGAACAAATAAATCAAACGGCACTGCACTGACATTTTTTTCTTCAAAACAAAATAAAGTGAATGACATGCCCACGCTCTCGGGACTGCACGCACACAGCCAGCCATGGTGCTCCAAGTGAACGGCATGCCCATGCCATCAGGACGGCCCGCACACACCAGCCATGGTACTCCAAGCCACCGGAGATGCAACAGGAAACTAGCCCATCACAGCAGCACACCGAAGACAACACTAGCGAGCTGCACTTTGTCAAAAAAAATTAGAAGTGAATCACATACACATACATCAGGTACAATGGTACACTGAAACCGAACTAGAAACTAGTGAGCTCTATGTGAGTGACTACATACCCACAGCCCGCGCGATTACAGCCGCACTTCAAAACTTCCGTCACTGAGCTGCACTACAAGCGTTACAGAACTGCATAGGAGGGAATTAAGAAACGGAGCAGCAGAGAGGGGAACGGAGCAACGGAGTGCCGGATTCGTCCCTCGTCATGCACTGAAGATTTCAGCCAAAAAACAAAATCAAAATGAACCGCAAAACCATTGTCGTTGTGCTCCCTTTTTTCCCTACTCACTTTTCTCCCTGCTCACTTTTTTCCCTGTTCTTCAGTAGGGAGAACCTTGGATCCGCCATTTAATGAGGAAGAGGGAGTACAAAGAGAGGGGAACCACCTGCATCGCCCTGGATCAGCATCAAGGTGGAGAAACCACCGACGAACAACACGCGCGAGGGAACCGCACTGCAGTACCGGGGCCACCTAACCACGTCGGGAAGCAGCGGCAAACTGCACCTGCGTTGGCCGCCGCGATCTAGACAGGGGAGAAGCTCGGTGGTTGGGGTCGACATCGGGGTCTCGCCGATGAGCAGCATGAGAAGTGCCACGAGCTGCAAAGGTGGGTCTCAATCCAACATCGGGCAATGCACAGCGGCACAGGGACAGATGTGCCAAGATTAATGGGGAGGAAGGGGTAGTGGGGCTGGGTGGTGGCCGGCGATGGGGCGTTGCGTGGGCCAGCAACGGCCTAGATCGGGCGGCTCAGAGCGGGGAAGGCAGCAGGAAGGGGAGCGCCTGTGACGGGGATGCGATCCCGTGTGGGGAAGAAGGTACGAGGAGGTCGGGGCCATCCAGCCGGCGCGGTGCGGGGCTGGGCGCTCCGTCCAGAAAGACGGTGTTGGGCAGGGAGGGTGCGCCGGCGAAGGTGGGGCGATTGGGTGAAGCACCGGTGTTGGTAGTTGGCCGGCTGGGGGTGCGGCGGTGGGTTGGTGGATCTGGGCTGGGGCGTGGGAGGAAGGTGGAGGGGATCGGGGGAGGAGATATAGATATATATCACGAAGGCAACAGCTCCACCGGATCCGGTGCTGATGGTCGCGCCCGGGGGCCCGCGGTAGATGGATCGAGTGGGATGCATCGGGCGGCGGCCAGAGCGCTGCGGGGAGGTGGTCGCCGTTGTGTCGGGCCGGGCGCTACAGGTAGGCCGTCGGTGGAAGTTGGTCGGTCGGCGCGACACTGGTGGCTGCCTGCGACAATGGAAGAAGGTTGAGGGGCGCCATGGCTGCTCGGGGGCTGGAGGTGGAGGTTGAATAAGGTGGAGGGGAGTGGAGAGGTTGGTGCGGCGTGGGCGTGGTGGGCAGAAGTGGAGAGTAGCTCGGTTTGGTATGTAGCAGTGGTTTGGTTCGTTGCGTGTTTGCATAGGTGTTAGCAGAATAAGGGTTTTTGGTGTGCAGAATAATACTCTAGAGGGTGTTATCATAATAGACCCACCGGATATATATATAAGGCTGAACCCATGTATAGACAGTATCCCCTGAGACTCTGTCCGGATTAGAACAATCCGTATAGAGGATCAAAAACAAATTGACAGTGTATTGTACTGTGTTGTTGGATAGGCTTCTATGTTGGCGGCTACTGCCTAGGCCACAGAAGTTGACGAGCTCAATCGTAAGCTTCGACTATCCGATGAGGAACTCAACCGCATCAACAAGCGGTTTAACGAAACCGAAGTTATGCGGCACTACCACATACCCAAAAGTGATATGTGTGTTAATCTTTGATACTGAGTAAATGTTATAAATATACTCACAGTTGGCGTGGCCGAGGTCGAGTCCATCAAGAGTGCCCTCGCCCAAGCCAAGAAGGAGGCGGAGGAGAGCAAGGTGGCCGCTGACAAAGTGTCCAACGATTTAGAGATGGATCAAACCACACACCGAAAGCATGAGGCGCGGATGGGGGAGGTCGAATAGGAGCTCAAGGATGCCATCGCCAAGTGTGAGTCCTTGGAGAGGAAAAGTTTGGAACAAGCCTCTGAGCTCACCAAAGCACTGGTAAGCGCAAAAGAAGCCAGGGTTGAAGCCTAGGGCGCTCGCCAGGAGATCCAAGAGGCGAGGCAGATAGGGGCTAGTAAGGCCTTTCTCATGCAGAGTAAATTTACAAGGAAGAGATATATTTTGCTGACCCGGGTTTGGAGTTCTCCAGGTGCATTTGCGGATCTGCCGAGGAGCATTGCTGATGCCGTCGAGTTCTTCCACGCCGAAGAGGGGAGCTCCATAGAGAAGCTATTCTAGTCGCAATACCTAGCACCAGAGTATCCGACGCCCCTCAGCGATCAGTTGAAGCAGCCGATGGAGCTGCACAGGGTGGCTGGACTAGCCATGAAGGACATGATAGTCTGTCTTTGGCCAGCCGAGCCCATACCCAGCAGCTACTTCGGACTTGTGAAGCGGCTGGGCAAGGCGCGTCCTCGGGTTGACGCCATCAAGCGGTCGGCCTACATAGAAGGTGCCTGGATGGCCTTCGCCTGAGTGAAGGTATAATGGGCGAACATGAAGGCCATCGAGATTGCCATCGCAGGGCCGCCCGAAGGCAAGGATCACCGGCGGCCGGAGATGTACTTCAACGAGGTCCTTGAGGGAGCCCGCATTTTAGAGGGCAAGTGCTCAAAGGACATCATATTTGATTAGTAGAGTCTAGTTTGTAAGAGTCCTGTAATGAACTTACAGTGTAAAATATTTATGCTTGTGCTTTATGATTAGTTTATCCTCCTGTTTGGCCGTTTTAATTAATAAGTCTGAATGTTTACCAGTCGTCAGCTTCTGCCCCCACGTAAATATTACAGTGGTGTTCGGGAACACATAACCGCACTTTATACAACGTCTTGGTCCGATGTACGAGGCATCTTGCAAGATGAACTAGGCAATCAGACTGCGGCTTTAGTACTTTCATTTAGCCATAAGAGTCCATTAGTGGCACTAAGTACTAGCCCCTTGTTGCGTTAACGGCAATCCGAAGTGCGGCCCCTTTGCAATGTGGCTGGTCGAAGCCCAGCTCCTTGTATAGCACGGCATAAATCATGAACGATTTGTAGTATAACACTAAGTCACCAGATTGCTCACCTGCTCTCGCATATCATGACAGTCAATTTTCAGCTTTCTCTACTAAGATACTTAACCGGACGAACCATAAATACAATCGTAGTAGTTCTCCCCTTACTACCTTAACCGAACTTGCGGAACGTAAGGTGGCAAACACAGGAGCTGGCAACCCAACTATAGACCAAAGACATGATTCGAAGCCGATGCATATAATGCAATATCCAGGACGCCGAAGGATTCCCTATAGGTGTTCAGACTTAAGAGTTTGCAGGGCCGAATACAGGCCCTTGTATGAAGGCCATGCCGAACCACGTATGTAAGTCGAACGTAAGGGGGGACATAGATGACAAGATAATGCAAGAACCCAACAAAAATGGTGATGCTCATCTGCTTCCCTTATATCCTTATGAATATGTCGAGGCGTGTTTCGACAGACAATGCCATCAATATGAAGGTCATGTTACATGCCTAAAGAGAAAAAGAAAGAGTTTTACATAAGGGAAAGTCTAACACAGGGCCTAAAAATAATGGTTCAAAAACTCTAGTGATGCCTTGTCACGCGTCAGTGCCATTTCTCCTTAGTAATAACTCCTTTGATAGGAGTATTTGATGGTTGGGAAATGCTAGCCGTAAAGGATCTCCTAAAACAAACATATAGCAAGTAGGGCTCTTGATGAACATGTAGTGAGAGAAAAAAAAGGTATATGCGGTCCAGATGGGGTCAAGCCGTACTATGGACCTTTTCCGCAGTGTGCGTAGTTATGTATGCGCGGTACGCAAGCCGCAACCTAATGGGGTGCTCGGTGAAGGCCGAACTGCTAATCAAGGTCTGGATATGTTGATTTATCGCAATTATGCGTGAACCGGACTCATTTAGATACATCATTGGCTTTATTGGTCGATGAACTATTTGACTTGATAAGGCCGCCATATACCTCGACTGCAAGGGCCGCGATGTGCTCTTCAGTATGGAGGGAGCGCTCCATATTACCATTGATTGTAATAACAGCATGAGGTTCGGGCATCTTAAGCTTCAAATAAGCATAGTGCAGGATTGCATTAAAGCGGGCGAAAGCAGTTCGCTCGGGCAGAGCGTGATAGCCACTACGGAAAGGGACGATGTCGAAGATTAACTCTACACTGTGAAAGTTGTCTAGGGAGCCGGATACTACCTCCAGTGTGAGTGAGCCCATGCGACGGGCCTCCACTCTCGGTATCACACCTTTAAAGGTAGTGTTACTAGGCTTGATTCTTGATGGGTCAATGCCCATCTTGCGGACAGTGTCTTAATTGATCAAGTTGAGACTACTGCCCCCGTCCAAAAGGACTCTAGGGAGATGGTATCTGCCAATAATTGGATCAAGTACCAGGGCGGCTGAACCCCCATGACGGATACTGGTTGGGTGATCCCTGCTATCAAACTGATCGGATAGGCTAACCATGGGTTAAACTTGGTGGCGACAGTATCTATAGCGTAGACGTCCCTTAGTGCCCGCCTGCGCTCCTTTTTGGGATGTGAGTGACAAAGATCATGTTCACCGTTTTCACCTCGGGAGGAAATTGCTTCTGACCCCTAGTGTTTGGCTGACGGGCCTCATCGTCATCTTCACTTGGAGGTCCCTTTCCCTTGTGTTCGGTATTTATTAAACAGGCCTGTTTGAAAACCCAACAATTCCTGTTGATTTTATCCAAGCTGGATGGACCATCCCTATTGCCATTGAAATGTTTCTTCCGCTAACCAGATTTAGAGCCACTGAATCCAGCATTGAATGTCGTATCGTCTACGTCATCGCTATTGTTCCAACGTTTATTTTTATTGCAACGAGGTTTACCATTGCCATCGCTAGCCTCAAAATTGCCAGGGTCGCCTGAGCTATTGCTTCTACGAGCCAACCAGCTATCCTCACCCGCATAGAAGCAGGTCATTAGTGCCGTTAAGGCTGCCATGGTCTTCGGCTTTCCCTGCCCGAGGTGCCGGGCGAGCCATTCATCTCGGACGCTGTGTTTGAAGGCCGCTAAGGCTTCAAGTCTGGATATTCCACGATATGTTTCTTTTCAATTAGGAACCGATTCCAAAGCTAGTGAGCTGATTCGCCTGGTTGCTGGATTATGTGACTCAAGTCATCAGCATCCGGTGGCCGGACATAAGTGCCCTGAAAGTTGGCCCAAAAAGCATCTTCCAAATCTTCCCAGGTTCCAATGGAGTTTTCTAGGAGGCTGTTCAGCCAATGCCGTGCTAGTCCTTTCATCTTTAGAGGAAGATGTTTGATGGCATGGAGGTCATCCCCATGAGCCATGTGGATGTGGAGAAGAAAATCTTCAATCCAAACGGTCGGATCCGTCGTTCCATCATATTGTTCGATGTTTACAGGTTTAATCCCTTCCGGAAATTGGTGTTGCATTACCTCATCAGTGAAGCATAAAGCGTGTGAGGCCCCTCTGTATCGCGCAATATCGCATCGTAGGTCGGCTGACATCTAAGTTCGGTTCTGATCCTGAGTATAGTAATGGTCGTCATGCCGGGCTTCATAGTCGTTGTCTCGCACCGGGGCACGGCCTCTTGATCCCTAGATTGATCTAGTCTAGCAAGCTTTATTGGCTAGGTCACGTTGCAAGTCATATGTGTATCCCGCGGCTGCAGTCTCGCTGCCTCTTTGGCGAGAAGGTGCGGGTTGGTGTTCGGCTTGATATGCTACTTTATCCCATCCATGTGGTGGTCGGTCTTGTTGATCTGCCTGATTGTATTTTGATGGTATTAGCTCAAGGGCTTCGTTGTCAAATTGTGGAAGTAGCTTGCGCTTAGGGTAACTTTGGACAGGTCGCTCGTGGCCATAGTCCTTAGCGGCCAGGACCTTAGTCCACCTTTCATTAAGCGTATCATGTTCAGCTTTGAGTTGCTGTTGTTTCTTTTATAGGCTTTGCGCTGTGGCGATGAGTTGTTGCTTGAAGCATTCTTGTTCAAGGGGTTCCTCTGGGACGATAAAATCTTCATCACCGAGGCTAACTTCTACTTTGGATTCTTTCATATAGTTGTTGTCTTCCAAATCTCCGTGATCAGCGTGTTTGGGGCTATACTGACCCTCTTCCCTTTCATCCTATTCAGATGTGGACTCGACAGGGTATTCAGGATCTTCGGCATCATCCGGAGTCTCATTGTCTCCGGTGTCGGTATTACTATCCTTCGCCCGACACAATCATGAGCGGCGCCACTGACATCGACGCTTTGGTGGTTTATCGACGGGTTTGTCCTCATCGGTGCTCGGATCACCTGTGTCGTCCTTTTTATCAGGAGTGTCCACCATGTACACATCATACGTTAAAGTGGCCGTCCAATGCCCTGTGATGGGCGGCGTTTGGCTCGGTTCGGCGTCTGCATCATCATCCATATCGTTGATGTCTTCGGACGCGTAGTCTAGCATGTCGGTTAAATCCTCGACAGTGGCTATTAAGTGGGTGGTAGGTGGGGCATAAAATTCCCCGCTCTTAGCCCCCATCCCGAGCTGGGTACAGTTTGGAGGCAAAGCCCCCGTGATGGCGAGAGACTACATTAATTCCAATGCTTCACCTGGGAGCGAAGGTTGGACCGGAAACTATGGGTCTGCCGGGCTAGTTTCGGCATGGGACACCTGATCGGACCCAATGAGCGCAGACCTCAACAGTTCGGAGTGGTTGTCCAGAGGCAAGTCCAAGGTTGCATATGTGTCTTCGGTCGGGAGCTCCATGAGGGGAAGGAGTCCGGCGGGGCTCACGCTCCCATCTTCGGACGTTACGACCCGCTCCGGATCTAAGGCCGGGGCAGGTATGAGTGTTGACCCCTGAATGCGATCTAGCAGGGGATCCGAAGAGCCTTCTTGATGGGGGCACAGAGCAGTAGCCGAGGCTGCGAACCCCTCGAAGATTAGATCTCCTCGGATGTCAGTGACGTAGTTCAGGTTTCCAAACCGGATCTTGTGGCCGAGGGCATAACTGTTGACCTTCTCGAGGCGGCTGATCGAGTTGGCACGAAGCATGAAGCCACCGAACACGAAGATCTGTCCGGGGAGAAAGGTTTCCCTGGACGCAATAACATTGTTGATGAAGAGGCGAGCCATCAATCCTTCTATCAATGATACAGCGGAGCTCTCAATGAAAGCACCAATGTCGGTGTCAAAACCGGCAGATCTCAATGAAAGCTATATGTCTGAGGACCCATGGTAACAATGGACAAAGGACACAGTGTTTACCCAGGTTCGGGCCCTATTAATGGAGGTAAAACCCTACTCCTGCTTGATTATATTCGAAGGGTATAGGGGTTATAAGAGTTGATCTACCACAAGATCGTTGCTAACCCTAGATTGGCTAGCCTAGCAATGTTGTGATCCTGCCTCCGATCTAACCCTCCGGTTTATATAGACACCAGAGGGGCCTAGGGTTGTACGAAGTCGGTTTAACAGAAAGGAAATAACATATCCGGACATGTAAGCTTGCCATCCATGTATACGGGAGTCCCTACCGGAGACGAGAGGTGGTCCTCTGTCTTGTATCTTGACGGCCCATCAGTTCAGCGCATATCCAATAGGCCGGATGCCTGAGGACCCCCAGTCCAGGACTCCCACATCCACAACTCACGTCGTGGATCAGTGCGGTGTCAAGCCGCAAAGTGATTAAGTGGCAAACATTCGCCACATGGCAGCCCCTTTCTATAGGAAAACCTACAAACGACACCCGTCCTATGACGTGTCAAACAAGCAGGCCTGGAGCTAGCAGAATAAGCCAGGCAAGGCTTGCCAGGCAAGCAATGATGTGACATTGAGCAAAGCATTTAATGCGTCTGGTTAGCCTGCAGAGTTAGTTATGATAGCACTATTTGCTATCTTATCAGTGTCTAATGACTGATTTGCCACTGTGATGACCCCTTAACCTATAAAAGGAGGCCCATGGAAACCGTAGAAGGGGTTGGAGAATGGATCGGGCACTCGCGAGGCTGGAGAGCTAGTCGCCCGTACGAAGCATAGGCCACTACCGCCCCTGCCGGGCAAGTGTACCACACACCACCACCACTCTTCCACCATCAATCCACCAATGCAGGAGTAGGGTTTTATGCCTCACGGCGGTCTGAACCTAGGTAAAATTGCTGGTGTGATCCCTGTCGTGCTGCCCCACTCTCCTCTACTCTTTGTGCAACGCGACATCCCCCCTATCGAATCAACAAGGGGCCGCTTGGTCCCATAGGTGGTCGTGGTTTCTCGTGACATGTTTGGCGCGCCAGGTAGGGGGACCGCTTGCATGAACCTAATAGCATGCGTAGCGCGTCATCTTCGTTGCCATCTTCGTCTTCGACGGTGCCGTCAGCCATGGTGCCCAAGAAGAAGGCCGGTATTTTGGCTCCACCATCCATCTCAAAGGCTCTGCCACCCGCGGCTACCAACGTTACGGGGGGTGCGGAGGCACGCGAGGATGTGGATGCCGCTGGGGATGTGGTTGAAGCAGGCCGCACCGTCACCATTTCCCATGCTGCCGAAGTAGAAGTAGGAAACACTAGAGGAGAGAAACATCAACAACACCCCAACGGCCATGATCCGTGAGGCACGGGCGGAGGGGCTACTCTATAGCCACCTCCTCCGCTCGCCGACGGGCACAGCCACAGTGATGGTGCTCGGTCTGGGGCGAACCCCCGCCCTCTGGCCGCCCCTACCGTGGGAGAAACCACTTCGCATGTGCTTTCCCGTGGGCGAGTCGACCAAGACGATGTGCACAACGGAGCCACTGGCCCTGAAGCACCTTCGCCACGCCACCATGCCGTCCAGGTGGCCGCTCCACAACGGCGGGGCCGCAGCGCTGTCGCCAGTGGTACCATCAAAAGCCGAGCGATGGTGCGATCCTTCATCATCACCCGTGCCGAGCACGGCTACAGAGTCCATGGCGCAAGCTCAGCTGCTACTCAGGTTCCCACCAGCAGCTGAGTAGATGGACGAGTGGCGTGCCACCATATAGAGTCTGCTCGGTTTCGCCAAAGCTGGGGGCTCACAGCAAGCCGGCCCGCCACGGCCTCCCGAAGCGACAACAACCAGATTGGCGGCAAGCCCCAGAGGACATGCGGAGGGAAGACGCGCGCGTTGTTATTGAGCAACGACGCGACGACCATCGCCGGATCGATGGGTGCAACGGCCCTGACGTTGACGAGCCAATGCCCGATATTGGCGGGTGCCTACCTTTCGAGGTTGGTGTCGGTGTTTTGGAAACGGGGGTACCCAGACTTGCCTGCCCGCATCCCACGACGTGGCTCCATCGATGGCCTGGTATGGCCCGGCTTTGACATCGACAACTCAAGACCATCGCGAGGCGAGCGACACCAAGACCTCCAAAGGGAGCACCCTCCTCAGGCTGGCTCCCGAGGAGCAGAGATTTCTATGCAAGGCTGACCTCGTGAGGTTGGGGTGACGTGAGCCCTGATGACCAAGTCCAGTCGGCGCCAGCGGGCGCAGTGTACTAGTTTCCTCTTTGGTGAAAAGGAGGCAAGCAGCAGGCACGGAGTATCAAGGAAGAAGCCAAAGGTTTCCATTCCCGCACAACAAGACCAAGACTGCCAGGACGGCAGGACGTAGGTCATGTCCAAGCCCACCACGGCGTCACGACCACAGGCTTTTGCAGGCGCAGACCACTTTAGTCAGGATAAGATGTACTAGTTGTCTCCCTTCAAATTTGGCTGTTGTGGGATCCCTTCCAGCCTTCATTTGGGAAAAGGACCAAGGCCACTATAAATAGGACCTAGCCACCATCATGGATGGGGGACGATGGATCAAGTCAACCGAATCCATTCCACCCTCACCAGCTCACTTGAGCTCAAGAACACACCTCCGGAGGTTGTTCACCACTGTACTAGTTCATCCTCTGCCCCACGGGGCAAATCCACCACAAAGCAGGAGTAGGGTTTTACACCGCAAGGTGGCCCGAACCTGGGTAAACTGTGGTGTCCCCTTTCCTTCACGTTTGTCGTGGTAGGCTATGAGATTTGCGAGCATGCAGACTAGGGAGGTTGAGATCTCCGCACGCACCCAGAGTTCAAACCACTCAAGGGTTTGTGGAACCCAAAATCCGACGTTTGGTGCGCCAGGTAGGGGTGCGTCGAAGCCTCTCTTCTTCCGGTCGATCTGCCACCACCCCGCAGTCGCATGGCCGATGCTCTGAGGGCTCACGTTGAGCATTGGGCTGTTCTACCTGTCCCAGTAGCGACAACCAACCAAGAGGACCTCCACTCTGTGCTACTCGCAGCCCGCGCACCGCCCGGTGCCGCTGGTCACGGGCGGCGCGGGCCACCGCCGTCCTCCCTCGCGTCGCGCCGCAAGATCTTCAAGCTACACTGTGGCGACAACATCACACACTCGCTGGGAGCAGGAGAACATACGAGCATCCCTCATCATAGCGCGAGAGCTGCTGTGTTGTAGGTTGGCGAAAGGCAGCCATGACGCCCTGCTGGAACGGGTCACCGAGCTGCTGGACACGACATGCAGGGGCGTGGCACCATTCTGTGCCCTGCCTACGTCACAAGCTATGCTGGGGGTGCATGCTCGCCCCCACTATGCCCATGCGCCCCCCCCCCTAGAGCACCTGTGGGGTCGGCACCAGCCCGCCTCGCAGCACCGCCTGTCCTACCCCGATCGTGTCGCGCCAGGGCGAGGCGGGCCTAGCGGCCACTCCTAGGGCCGTGCTGAGGAGCCATCCCGAGGCCATCAGGACCTGGCACCGAGTCCGGAGGCCAGCAAAGCGGGGCTCCCAGGCGGCGACTCCGGTGCGGCTAGTCCGGAGGCCTAAGTGCCGCCCACGATGGACCTGCAGAACATGTCAAGAGAATGCCCCGGCCGGCTCCCCTTACCAGGCTGGATGTTGGGGGCACTTGAAGCTGAGGATCTTCAAGCCGCCCTGGAGCTTCACCAAGACCTTCAATGACAATAGTCACTGGGTACAACCAATGCCTCAGGAGCGCGATTACACTAACCATGGACCGCAGGTAAACCAAACCACAACTACCGCCAGGCCGCCCAGGGTGATGGCCCCGCCGCACGTGGGCAGAGAGCCTTGGGGGCAGCATGGGGGGATCCCGGAGCTAGGGCCTCCCCCGTGCCGCATGGAGCAAGGCGCGGCACAGAGGTAGGTCCTCTGCCGGGGAAGGCGTCGGCGAGCCCTTCCCCCCGGAAGAGGGCATACTGTCACCGAGGGTGCCGCCAGTGTCCTCCTTGCCCCTTGGTCTCGTCCTTGTTTCCATACGCCCCAATGGTGGCCGAGGGTGGCGCAGGGCAGGGCCCTTTTCGGGCGACGTGAAGCAAGGCCCGGTGCCTACGAAGGTCTCCGCTTGTGACACTCTCACGTAATAATGAGTGGGGCTGTACATGCCCTGGAGTCTCCTGCGTGCCGCCCTGGGGCCTCACGGGGGTTCCCACCCACGTCCAAGTGGAAGCACCATGCTCCGCGCTGGCGACAATGTCCCCCAATGACTATGCCCACGCCCAGTGGAAGCACTTAGCTCTGCACTAGTGAGAAGACTAGAAGACTAGCTAGGCGCCGGACGCGGCTATTTGCTTTTGCCCCTTTCTCTATAACCCGGTTTGCCGTATTCTTGGAATGATTTTGAAATTTCGTGTGCTTATCAAAACAAAAGCAGCGGGAATTTTCCTTGACTTGCGCCATTTTCTTGCTTTCTTGCTTTGTGTTCAAAAGTGAGGCTCACGTCTACTGCCCCCCTACGAGCACCCTACGAGCGGGGGCTGGGTGTGATACATGCGCGTTGAGCATGTTTGGACCAGCCCCGAAGATGTTAAGGCCCCTCCCATGGGTTAGGAATACGACCACCACACGTGTACCTTGCCGTAACACGGCAATCGGCTCCTCGCGAGGCCCTCTATGGCAGGTCAGCAGGCCCCTGGAGAGGCTTAAAACCTCGCGAGCCCAAGGAGGGCTCACCTCAGGAGAAGAGCGCCACTACGACATCAGGACCCGCTAAAGACCCACAGAACCAAAGATAAGTGGCACACACCGGACCCTACTTCAAAAGCATATCATTGTTTCATACATTATAAGGGGCCCCACTTTCAAAAAATGCTCTCACGCCCCACAAGGCCATATCTGGAGGTTTTTTCGTACAGGTCAGGGCAAAAAAGAAATGCAGGCCTAGCTGGATGTGTTGTCTTCGTCATCTCTGTCCGCGCCGCCTACGCTATCATGATCATCCTCCTTATCATCGCTGCCCGCACCATCTTCTTCAGCCGTGATCACGACCACGTCATCCTCGGGAGCAAACTCTGCTACCAGGGCGTCCACATGGTCGTCCACCCAGCCGGCTGTCACGCCCAATATGCGACCCTATCCAAAAGGAACTTGAAGGTCCCACCAAGGATAGACCCGCATATTGAAACGCTTTTGCAAGGTGGATATAATTACATCAACATTACATAATAGATGGGGATACATACATAAGGCATACAATGCCACATGAATACAACATCACAATACATAAGAGCATCATCCAAGTACGGATGAATCACAAACAGAAACTCAAACGACATCCACCCTGCTAGCCCAGGCTGCCGACCTGGAACCTATCCCCTGATCGAAGAAGAAGCAGAAGAAGAACTCAACGCAAGCAAGAATCACTCTCGCGTCATGATCATCGCATAAACCTGTACCTGCAACTGTTGTTGTAGTAATCTGTGAGCCACGAGGACTCAGCAATCCAATTACCATGGGTATCAAGACTAGCAAAGCTTAAAGGGAAAGGAAGGCGTAAAGTGGTGAGGCTGCAGCAGCGACTAAGCGTATATGGTGGCTAACAGACGCAAATAAGAGCGAGAAGAGAGCAAACGGAACGGTTGTCAACTAGCAATGATCAAGAAGTGATCCTGAACTCCTACTTATGTCAAACATAACCCAAAGACCGTGTTCACTTCCCGGACTCCGCCGAGAAGAGACCATCACGGCTACACACGCGGTTGATGTGTTTTAATTCGAATCTGGTGTCAAGTTATCTACAACCGGACATTAACAAATTCCCATCTGCCTATAACCACAGGCACGGCTTTCGAAAGATTATACCCTGTAGGGGTGTCCCAACTTAGCCCATGACAAGCTCTCGCGATCAACGAAGGAATATACCTTCTCCCAGGAAGACCCGATCAGACTTGGAATCCCGGTTTACAAGACATTTCGACAATGGTAAAACAAGACCAGCAAAGCCGCCCGATGCACCGACAATCCCGATAGGAGCTGCACATACCTCGTTCTCAGGGCAACACCAGATGAGCAATCCGTACAACTAAAACCAGACCTCAAGTTTCCCTGAGGGGGCGCTGCAAAGGGCTCTAGTTCGGACCAACACTTAGACAAGCACTGGCCCGGGGGGGCTATAATAAAGATGAGCCTCGAGAGAGCGACTCCCAAGGGAAAAGTAGGTGGTGGCGAGGCAAATGGTAAAAGTCAATGTTGGGCCTTGCTGGAGGAGTTTTATTCAAAGCGAACTGTCAAGGGGGTCCCATAAATCACCCGACCGCGTAAGGAACGCAAAATCCAGGAACATAACATCGGTATGACGGAAACTAGGGCGGCAAGAGTGGAACAAAACACCAGGCAAAAGGCCGAGTCTTCCACCCTTTACCAAGTATATAGATGCATTAATAATATAAGAGATATTGTGATATCCCAACAAAAATCCTGTCCACCATGGAGAGATCTTCAACTTCACCTGCAACTAGCAATGCTATAAGAGGGGCTGAGCAAAGCGGTAACACAACCAAGCATCGGTTTGCTAGGAAGGGTGTCAAAGGTTAGAGGCTGACATGGCAATTTGGGATGGCTTAATAAACAGGTAATAGGTAGCGCAGCATAGCGATAGAACGAAGCAACTAGCATAGCAATGATAGTAGTGAGATCCAAGGTAGCGGTCATCTTGCCTAAAATCCCGCTAGGAAGAAGAACGAGTCCATGAAGAAGACGAATGGGAGCAGTCGAACGAATCCTCACAATCGCAACATTACCGGAACTAAGAAGCAACACCTAAAAGAAACAAACAACATGGTAAACAACCATCACATAGACATGGCACGATGCACAACCAAGTATGATGCATGTCCGGCTTAAAGAGGCATGGCATGGCAAACTGCAACACACAATACTACAAATTAAGTGGAGCTCAATATGCAACGAGTTGCATATTGACAAAACACCACATGCAATTATTTAGTTCTCTTTCGGTTTTGTACCCAACAATATTAAATGTTATTAGCATGGCAAGGGGGTAAGCATAAGTAAACTAGCTATTTAGGCAAGTTTAAATGAGGCCGGACGCAACAAACAACAATTCCGGAAAATCCTCAAGTACATATTTTAGATTCGGTACTATTATGCCCTAAACACAATTTTAATGTTGTTAAACAGGAAAATAAAGTGGACCATGTTAAACTAGGCGTTTTTCCACCCCATTTACATATAAAGTTTAATTAATTCGGAGCTACGGTTATTTAGTTATGAAATAAATCACTTTAGCATGGCATTATGAAAAATAAACACAAACAACATGTTAAACATTTTTAACATAGATGAAAGTGGCATATTATTAATCTACACAATTTTCTGAGCATTTTACATGTATAAATTATTTTAATCCGATGCACAGTTCAAGAGTAATTAAATGTATGATGCTTAGGGGTTTTTCTGCAAAACTGCAGTCTCTGGAAATTAGCAAATTCGCAGGACTGAAAAAAACGCATGCGGGCCGAATCTGGTGGGCGCAAGTTAACATGTGGTGCGCTGGGGCGAGGGATAGGCTCGAGGCTCACCATGGGCTTCAGCCCAGTCGGAGGAGAGGCCAAGGCAGGCCTTGGAAGCCGCTGGCCCGCGGGGCCTGGAGGAGTCGTGCTGGGCCGGCTTGGAAGGCCGACGTGCGCGAGGGAGCTGGGCAGCCGGCGCTGGGCTGGAGGAGCTAGCACGCTGGGCCTACAGGGGAGGGGCCGAGGCCCACGTGGGGAGGCCGGGCCACGAGGCCGGCGGCGCCTGCGTCGTCCTCCTAACGCACAGAGACGAGGCCGGCGGCGTGGATGGCGATGAGAGCCGGCTATGGGGCGAGGGAAGGCCGGAGAGGTCCGGGATGGGGCGGATCCGGCGGATCCCGGCCAGATCCATCCATTCCCGATGGTGGCGGCGCACGGGGACGACTCCGGCGAGGAGCTGCAAGGGCGGCGGGGATCTGCAGAGGGGAGAGCTCGTGAGGAAGAGGGAGGAGAGGGGAAACGGGGCGGCAGCAGCGCGTTGACCTGGAGCGGCGGCGGCGCGGCAACTTCCGGCAAGGCGGCATGGGGTCCGGCGAGGCGAAGGGAAGGAGGTCGAGGCCAGATCGGGCGCTGCCGGATCTTCCTGGCTCGGGGACGAGGGGAAGCGGCGCTTGGGAGCGGGCGAGCGGGAGCCGGGCCCAGATGGGTTTCAGCGGGCTCCGATCTGGGCCTTGCGGGCTTGAGGTGGAGGAGGCGTCGTGCTGGGGAAGGCGAGGTGGCGCGCAGGGAGAGGTGGAGGGCGACGGCGCGGAAAAAGAGGAGGAGGGGGTAGACTGCCAAAATTGGGGTAGGTGTATATAAAGGGGTAGGGGCTAGGGTTTGAGGGTTTGGGGGCGTTTCGGGGCCTCAGATCGACATCGGACGGCTCTGGACAGAGGGGGGGACTAGGTGGCTGCAGGTGGGCTATGTAGAATGCCTTGAGCTGAGAAGAGAGAGAAACAGAGCGACCCGGTGGCAGTTTCGGAGACCGAAACGTCCGACGATTAAACCGACTATATCGCGGTTATAAATATAACGGTTGGGCAGTCAAACGGACTCCGAATGCGACGAAACTTGGCAGGCGGCCTGTCTACACTATAATAAGACCGCACGACAAGTTGCAACCCATTCCGAGAACATTTTTATGGCGCTTATAAAATAATATTTCAGAGGTGCCGCGGGCGCGTGCGAGTGTGGTCGGGCTCCGAACGGACAACGGAGAGAACCGGCGGAACCAGAACGGATGCAAGTTTTATGAAAACGATGCCGATGCAATGCACATGATGCTATGAGATGAGATGCATAACAAGAACAAAATGCAAAACAAACGACAAAAAACCCAACCACGAAGGAAATATCATATAGCATCTCCGGAAAAGGCAAGAGTCGGAGTTACGAATATGGAAAGTTGTATCCGGGGCGTTACAACACTCCACCACTACGAGAGGATCTCGTCCCGACATCTAGGATGGCACCAGAGGGAAACAGAAGAGGAAGAGAGGAGGTAAACTAAGTTGCTTCTTCGACAAATGAGTGAAACCATGAACCTTGAGAGGTTGAGCAATTTAAAAGAAAGAGTACAATAGAGATGAACGAGATTGCAAACAATCTGGTAGAAAAGAGGAAAAAGGAGCATTGCGATAGCTTGAAGGTTGCAAAGACATGAATCGAGAGTTTAATTGACAAGATAGGGTTCAAAACCACTCTGGTTACAACAAGATGAGAGAGGAAGAATTCGGGCAGCACTCCGGTTGAACATGGAAGGAATAGAACATGAACTTGACAAGATGAGAGGATACTTGATGAAATCGACAACACACTGCCTCCGGAACTATTGAAAGAATCGCACAATGGGTGAGAAGGATTTCAGACAGCACTCAGGTTGAAAAGAGAGGCAAAACTTGACAAGATGAAAGAACTTGAAGAGATGACACAACACTCTGGTTAAATGGAGAAGCAAGGAGAAGAACATGATCTTGCCAAAGCAAGATGATGAGTGAAAAGAGCAACATCACAATGCCTTCGGAACGAAGGAATAGAAGCTAGATTGTTGGGATAAAGGGGCGGAGAAGAAAATGACATTTTTTGCCGCAAATGAACTTGGAAAGCATTGTTGCAAAGAAGGATTGAACGGAGTTGTTGGAAAATCAAGAACGAAAAGAATAAGCTTGTAGTGGGCTTATGGAAAACATCTCAAGACTATGAGGTGAAATTCTGCCACTAACGAAAAACAATTGCTTGTTTGAGATCAACGAAGAGATGAAAAAAACCTCTTTCACCGAGAAGGATATGGAGAAAGCTTGGATCAATGATAAGCACCACAAATATCAACACTCCTTAGGGAAGGCTTTAGGTGAAATATGACACAAGATAACTCCAACGAAGAGATTAATATGGGTTGAAACAATTCATGATCGAAGAGAAAATGATGATTTTACAATATCTCATTCTTGACAACTTGTGAATCATAAAACTTGAAGGGAAACTGTCAAGAATGATATAACACCATCTCAAAAGATAAGGTAGAAAGGATTGCACATCGGAATGCAAGATGAAGAATGCTTGAACTCCCCAAAACAAAACATGTGTTGAGCACCATGTTTACTTTTGAGTATAGCTTGGCGGATCTTAGCTCCGAGAGAAATCTTGAAGAACCAAAATGAGAATGAAAGAAATCCTTGATGAACCATCATGTAGATCCTCCATGAAGAACTCTGGTAATAAAAGGATTATAGAAAGAAAGAGAAGTTGAAAACACAAGGTGAAGCCTTGCGATGATTTAGATGGAGCTTTGCGACGATATAACCAAGAAAACTTGGAACTCCAGAAATAAAAGAATTGAATCACCTCGAGGAAATAAGAATAAGATTTATTGTATGCTTATCCTTCACCAAATTAAATTGATGACAAGCAATGGATTTGGCATACTAATTATTCTCGTAGAAAGGATTAAGAGAGATATAGAGCAAATTTGAGAAGGTCTTGAACGACCACCAGTAGGATTGAAACAACAAAAGAACAAGTGAATTGATACGATAACGAAGGAAGAGAAATCTTGAACGAACCACCGTAAAATTGAAAATGAGATTAGCAAAGGCACAATTCACCGGGAAGAATTGGAAAACGAATGAATAGACTTGAGGGGATTTAGATACATGAGAACAAAGAGAACATGAACTGATTAGAGGATACTTGAATGATGCATCGGAAGAATTCCAGAACGAGAGTTGAAAGCTTGAATGAATAATTCTAAGATGATGGGCTACGGAGAATCAATCTGAAAAGACTCTTGAATTGCTCCGGATGGATGAAATAAAATTCTCACAATCGAAAACAATTATGAGAGGATGGCATCAAGCTTGAACTACGCATCTTTGGAAGAACGGGTAAGGATTTAAGAGGAAAATCTTCTTCGGACTTCAAAATTTGAGAATGACGATGAGAAACACCACCATGAATTGTTGAGGCACTCCAGAATGACAATTAGAAAGGTTGAACCAATAATGAAAGAATTTCAAAGCGATCCTGGAGGAGGCATGTGACTGATGGAATCCATTCTTACGTCACACTTTGAAAAGAATTTGGGAATAGCTCCGGGAAAATTAGAAGAGTCAGGTAAGATCCTGGGAAAAGACCTGTGGGTTAGGGCCCACTCAAAAGAAAACACCGTTGAAAATGAATACTTGAAAGGGAGATTGCACCGGTTAAATGGCTTGAATGAGATAACAACCTCGAAATATCTTGAACGGATTGAGAATGGAAACACAAGTCTTGTGAGATATCTTCAGCACTCCAGAACAAATGAAAAGCGAGAGGTGAGTGATTAAGAGGTGCATCGACATGAGAAAGAATTAGAAATGAGGAAAGGAATATGATGAATATTGAAAGCTTGAGTTAAAACCACCGGAAAAGAATACGAGAATGAAGAATGATGAACTTGAAGCTCGTGAGCATCTTCACGAGGGAACACCGGATCAGAACATTGAAAGAAAAGAATGAAGAGACTTCCCACAAATAAAAGGATACAATGATTAAGAAATCTGAGTTCTTAAAGAAAAAGGGCGGGAGGGCGGGAAAACAAAGGCAACTTGGGGATGGATGAAACGGATACCGTTGCGAAAACTTAGAATTGATCTCACAAATGTTGAAATGATTGGATACACTTGAAGAGAAGCACACCGGTTGGATAGAATTGACATCACAATCTCGATGATCAAAAGGATTAGCACTCTCATAGAAATATGAGAACACCGTTTAGGGAAGGTATGGATCAACACTTGACATTGAAGCAACTCAAATACCACAACTCAAAACAAAACAAAGGATTTGGCTTGCAGAATAAGCCGGAACAAATACATATGATAGAGATTTACCCAATCCCATATCATGCATCTGTCGGAAAGATATTCTAGGAGCTACTTGAATTCCCACCTATAAAACTCCCGAAACTTTCTGGTTATGCAATCTGGTGTTGGGGATACAGGGGAAGCAATATATCTCACCCAAACTAACAATACCTACATCCAGTTGTATCCATCCGTCAACACATAACCAAGAAACCTTCGGAAATCGTGTACCTAAACCTTCGAAATGCATCCGTTATACGAGTTATGGCAATACTCCCGAGCTCGCCCCAGTACTGGGTTATCGGGGTTATCTCACCAACAACTGCATAAAAGAGATTTTCGATGTCGACAAATCTCAGGTATTCCAGAACTGCAACAATAAAATTGTGACGACAACACCTCAGAGCTCGACTCCCCGGGTCAAAGCCACATAAATAGACAGGAGGCACCAAGAACAATGTTCTCGTCACAAAACCATCGAAACGATTCCAAGATACCCGCGTGATCCTAAAAAAAATTTAGTGAAATTTGAGGAGAGGAAAGACAAAACATCTACGTCAGGAGACCACACCAGAGCGACGAAGGGGGCTGAGGAGTAAAAAGAATCCTACTCTCCGATATATATAATCCTAAGACTCAAAATAGTTTTATTCTAGACTCAACAACGGCCAACAATCAAGGGGGCTCCTATGGTCGGTCGAGGCTCTGATACCAACTTTTCACGCCCAATATGCGACCCTATCCAAAAGGAACTCAAAGGTCCCACCAAGGATAGACCCGCATATTGAAACGCTTTTGCAAGGTGGATATCATTACATCAACATTACATAATAGATGGGGATACATACATAAGGCATACAATGCCACATGAATACAACATCACAATACATAAGAGCATCATCCGACTACGGATGAATAACAAACAGAAACTCAAACGACATCCACCCTGCTAGCCCAGGCTGCCAACCTGGAACCTATCCCCTGATCAAAGAAGAAGCAGAAGAAGAACTCAACGCAAGCAAGCATCGCTCTCGCGTCATGATCATCACATAAACCTATACCTGCAACTGTTGTTGTAGTAATCTGTGAGCCACGAGGACTCAGCAATCCCATTACCATGGGTATCAAGACTAGCAAAGCTTAAAGGGAAAGGAAGGGGTAAAGTGGTGAGGCTGCAGCAGCGACTAAGCGTATATGGTGGCTAACATACGCAAATAAGAGCGAGAAGAGAGCAAACGGAACGGTCGTCAACTAGCAATGATCAAGAAGTGATCCTGAACTCCTACTTACGTCAAACATAACCCAAAGACCGTGTTCACTTCCCGGACTCCGCCGAGAAGAGACCATCACGGCTACACACGCGGTTGATGCATTTTAATTTGAATCTGGTGTCAAGTTATCTACAATCGGACATTAACAAATGCCCATCTGCCTATAACCGCAGGCACGGCTTTCGAAAGATCATACCCTGCAGGGGTGTCCCAACTTAGCCCATGACAAGCTCTCGCGATCAACGAAGGAATAGACCTTCTCCCAGGAAGACCCGATCAGACTTGGTGTCACACCCTAGCTAGTTCATGCATTAGAGTGTTGCATCATGTCTATCCTTTCATCAGAAACTTGAAATGGGGATGTCAGAACCCCCAGCCCCCTCTGAAACCAACTAGGGTTTACTAAAAACTTTTTCAATGAACCTGAAATGCCCTTCTAAAATTGTCCATCATTTTTGTCTTGGTTCAGAACCTCTGCCAAAAGTGTTGCACAATTTTCTACGTCATCTTAGGGTCTTTGAGTTAAATGATAAGTATTTGAATTTGGGCATTTAAAATTATATAAAATATTTCAAATGCTCAAATATTCCTAAACTGAAATGTTTCATGTTGGAAATATTCCAACTTTGGACCAGGAGCAGTTTGGTTATTTTAGGAGTTGCCTAGGTATTTTTAATAATTCAACAAAGTTGCAGAAAAATAGAAAAAGAAAAAAAAACAGAAAGGAAGGACTTACCTGGCGCCTGCAACCCGGCCCACCTGCCGGCCCAGCCCAGCGCCGCGCCAGCGAGCTGCTTGCCGGCCAGGCAGGCAGGCAAGGTGCTCGACGGCGAGCACCGCATGGGTGCCACGCACCTGCTCGCCGCCTCGCCGCTCCACTCACCCGGCTAAC